>NC_086321.1:214572555-214595055 GCF_036172605.1 Pelobates fuscus | reverse complement strand
CCCTGCATTCAAAGGCTGAGACTACACCATGCAAAAACATTCAAACACACAGTCACTGTTCACAAATACAGCCTGCAAGGATTGGCAAATGGTAGATCCCCAGCTGGCAACGCAGTTTAGGAATTTAACGATAGTTTAAGATCCACCTTTTGGCTACCCTTGCGCTACAGGCGGCCCTAAACAAATTTCTTGTACCAGGGCCTTCTCTGCATTCGCTCTGCCACTGGTTGCAGTGGATTGACTCCAAATTACTTTTAAATCCAAACACCATTCAGAACTGTATAAGCTCAACAACATTTTTATTTTTTTATTTTTAAAGTAACAGCATGCAAGTTCTTACCATGTTCTGCTCAGAGGAGTACTGTATTCTTAGTGTATCCATTGCCCGGATCATAGACTGCATAGCAGTAAAAATGTTTTGGTAAACAAGCTTTGTGAATCCCCTCCTGTCTTCATCTGTGTAGCCAGAGCCGTGTATAATTCTCATCTGCTTAATAAAGGTGCTCTTCCCACTTTCTCCAGTGCCTGGAACATAAAATACAAATTTTATAAACCTCTGTAATCCATAACAAGAATGAGATGAAATTAAGTAGACAAATTCATTATACTCTCTTGAAACCAGCTAACACCTTCACACAGTTATGCGAAACAGAAGAAAATACACAGATCATATGATGTTCATTTAGACTTGTGTAACTTCATAAAAAATAAAATTAAAAAAAAACCCTGTTGTGTGCTGCCACCATAACCACTTTTGTCATTTGTTGAACTGCCTGTCTATTTTCAGCCTTGCATGATCACATTATTAGCAGGCTGTAGCCCTACACCATCACTATATGTTAACTTCAACCCCTATACAACCCTGGCACGAACTAAACTAAAAATATCACTTAATTTAAAAAGTATAGCCAACGGCAAGTATGTTTTATTAGGAATTCGCCAGAACCTCTCAAAAGTATTTTCCCTTAATGCAAAATTCAATACACACACAAAATAAATATATACTACATTTCCTTGTGGTGTCAATGTTTCGGAAATATGCAGTCTGTATGCCCAGTGGCGGCTCTAGACTTGGTGAGGCCTTAGGCGAAACTCATCCATGAGGCCCCCACTAACACCATTATTGGAAAAAAATTGCAGTTAACTTGTGTGTGTATAAGAAGCTGTAGATATTTTGAAGGGAGAGCATGCAGCACTGGATATAGAGAACTAGTCTTTGTATACATCGTTGCATTGTCTACCAGTGTGTGTCTGGCAGTGAGTATCTTTGTACATGTATGTATGTTTCTCTGAGCATGTGTATGTTTGTGTACTGCCTGTGGCCTTTGGCATTAAGTTCATGGCGAAGCTGTGTTTTATGACAGTAAAGGAGTAACTGTGGCAGGGTGAGTGTAAAAGAGCAGGAGGGTGCCAGAGTGCGGAGAGTGGTGCCTGTTTGTTTAGAGGGAGAGATAGAGTGTATGGAGGTAGGTAACAGTGTGTGTGGAGAGAGGTGACAGAGTGTGTGGGGAAAATGACATAGTGTAGGGAGGTGGCATAGTGTGAGGGGGGGACAGAGTAAGAAGGGGGTGACATTAGTGTGAGAGGGTTACATTCGTGTAAGGGGTGTGACAGAGTAAGAGGGAAGAGACAGAGAGGGGTGACAGAGTGAGAGGGGGTGACAGCGTGAGAGGGAGAGTGACAGCATGAGAGGGAGGGTGACAGAGAGAGGGGGGATGACAGAGTAAGAGGGGGCAACAGGGTGAGAAGGGGGAGACCTAATGTGTGAGGGGGGAGACCTAGAGGGAGGGGAAAACCTTGTGTGAGGGGTAGAGACCTAGTGTGAGGGGGGGGAGACTTAGTGTGAGAGGGGGGAGACCTAGTGTGAGGAGGGAGGGTGACATAGTGTGAGAGGGGGGGTGACATAGTGTGAGAGGGGGGGTGACATAGTGTGAGAGGGGGGGTGACAGTGTGAGGTGGGGTGACAAGGTAAGTTGACAGAGTAGTGTGGGGGGTCACAGAGTAAGAGGTGGGGTAACAGGGTGAGAGGAGGTGACAGGTGAGGTGGCAGGGTGAGAGGGGGTGACAGGTGAGGTGGCAGGGTGAGAGGGGGTGACAGGTGAGGTGGCAGGGTGAGAGGGGGTGAGAGGTGGGGTGACAGGGTCAGATGTGGTGTGAGAGGGGAGGCAGGGTGAGGGGGGTGACAGGTGGGGTGGCAGGGTGAGAGTGGGTGACAGTATTAGGGGGTGACAGGTGGGGTGGCAGGGTGACAGGTTGGGTGGCAAGGTGACAGGGTGAGAGGGGGGTGACAGGTGGGGTGGCAGGGTGAGATGGGGGTGACGAGGTGATAGGTGGGGTGGCAGTGTGAGAGAGGGGTGACAGGTTGAAGTGGCAGGGTGAGGGGGGTGACAGGGTGAAGTGGCAGGGTGAGGGGGTGACAGGTGGGGTGGCAGGTGGGGTGGCAGGGTGAGATGGTGGTGACAAGAGGGGTGGCAGGGTGAGGGGGGGTGACAGGTGGGGTGGCAGGGTGAGAGGGTGAAAGGGGGTGACAGGTGGGGTGGCAGATTGAGAGGGGTTGACAGGGTGAGATAGGGTGAGGAGGGGGTGACCGGGTGAAGTGGCAGGAAGAGGGGGAGTAACCGGGTGAAGGGGGGTGACAGGGTGTGATAGGGGGAGGAGGGGGTGGCAGTGTGAGGGGGGTGACAGGGTGAAGTGGCAGGGTGAGGGGGGTGACAGGGTAAGATAGGGTGAGGGGTGACAGGGTGAAGTGGCATGGTGGGGGGGGTGACAGGGTGAAGTGGCAGTGTGAGGGGGAGTGACAGGGTGAAGTGGCAGGGTGAAGGGGGTGACAGGGTGAGGTAGGGTGAGGAGGGGGTGACAGGGTGAAGGGGGTGACAGGGTGAGGTAGGGTGATGAGGGGGTGACAGGGTGAAGTGGCAGGGTGAGGGGGGGTGACAGGGTGAAGTGGCAGGGTGAGGGGGTGACAGGGTGAAGGGGGTGACAGGGTGAAGGGGGTGACAGGGTGAGATAGGGTGAGGAGGGGGTGACAGGGTGAAGTGGCATGGTGAGGGGGGGTGACAGGGTGAAGTGGCAGGGTGAGGGGGGTGACAGGGTGAAGGGGGGTGACAGGGTGAGATAGGGTGAGGGGGTGACACGGTGAGGGGGTGACAGGGTGAGATAGGGTGAAGGGGGTGACTGGGTGAGGTAGGGTGAAGGGGGTGAGATAGGGTGAGGGGGTGACAGGGTGAAGGGGGTGACTGGGTGAGATAGGGTGAGGGGGTGACAGGGTGAAGTGGCAGGGGGTGACAGGGTGAGATAGGGTGAGGGGGTGACAGGGTGAGATAGGGTGAGGGGGTGACAGGGTGAGATAGGGTGAAGTGACAGGGGGTGACAGGGTGAAGTGACAGGGGGTGACAGGGTGAAGTGGCAGGGGGTGACAGGGTGAAGTGGCAGGGGGTGACAGGGTGAGATAGGGTGAGGGGGTGACAGGGTGAGATAGGGTGAGGGGGTGACAGGGTGAGATAGGGTGAGGGGGTGACAGGGTGAGATAGGGTGAGATAGGGTGAGGGGGTGACAGGGTGAGATAGGGTGAAGGGGGTGACTGGGTGAGATAGGGTGAGGGGGTGACAGGGTGAGATAGGGTGAGGGGGTGACAGGGGGAGATAGGGTGAAGTGACAGGGGGTAACAGGGTGAAGTTACAGGGGGTGACAGGGTGAGATAGGGTGAAGTGACAGGGGGTGACAGGGTGAAGTGGCAGGGGGTGACAGGTGGGGTGGCAGGGTGAGGGGGGTCAAAATGTACCTTTATCCCTGGTGGTCCTGTGGGGTCAATCTGTCCCTGGTGGTCCAGTGTCCTGGATGGCTCCCTGGTGGTCCAGTGGGCTTTCCGGTCTGCAGCTCCGCCGGATGCAGAGCTGCAGACCACATGGGCAAAGTCTCGCGATCTCCATTCAGAGCGTTGCCGTGGTAACCCGCGGCAACGCTCTGATTGGCTGGAGATCGCGAGACCTCAGTCTGCAGCTCACACCCGGCGGAGCTGCAGACTGAGGCTGGCTCTCTCCCCGGGCGGACTGACAGGAGGGGCCTCGCACCCGGCGGCACAAAGGGCAAGCCGCCGGGCCCCCTCCTGTGTCGGGTCCTCGGTCATAGACCGAGAACCCGACATGTCAGTCTGCCCTCAGGCGATTTAGGCGGCCGCGAGGCCCCTGACTGCGCGAGGCCTTAGGCGGCCGCCTAAATCGCCTAATTAGAGAGCCGCCTCTGTGTATGCCCAACATCCATTTCCCATATTCCGGTTTAAATGCTTTAGTATAGGGGCTTCAAGCCAAGCATTCATGTGTAATATAACACTCAATATCCCTTCACCATACAAGCTTATCAAATTAGCACATTATGATTAACAAACAAATCAACAGTGTATCTATATAAAATCAGCTACTAGCAGCAGGCTCCCACCCTGACTGGCTAACAAGGCAAAACAATACTGGTAAAACAATACTGGTCATGAAGGACCCTCAGAAGGGAACAGCACCATCCAACTATCGACAAACAACCTGCCTCCCCACAACCTGGAAACTCCTGTCAGGCATCATAGCCTCCAAGATCCAAGGGCATACGAGTCAATATGTAAGCAATACTCAGAAGGGGATTGGAAACGGCACCAAAGGATAAAAACACTACTGGTAGATCAAGTAGGCACAATGGATTTTAAGGCCAGACAGACCAATCTCTGTACGGCCTGGATTGAATACAAGAAAGCCTATGACACAATGCCACATACATGGATACTGGAATTCCTGGCTCTCTACAAGGTCAGCAAGACAATAAGAGCCTTCATCAAGAACTCGATGGGCAAATGGAAAACAACTCTAGAAGCAAATTCCAGGACGATAACTCAAGTGAACAAATGTGGCACATACCAAGGTGATGCGCTATGCCCAATGCTGTTCTGCATAGGCCTCAACCCTCTTATCCAGATCATCAAGAAGAGTGGATCCAGATAGAGGTTCAAGAGTGGAGCTACCATCAGTCACCTACTCTACATGGACAACATTGACTCACTGATCCACCTAACTAGGATTTACAGCAAGGACATCGGAATGTCATTTGGACTAGAGAAGTGCGGGCAGATGATAACAAAAAGAGGGAAGATTATCAGGACAGAAGGAGTTGAAGTTCCAGAAGGCAAAATAGAAGATGTAGAGAACAGCTACAAGTACCTGGGGGTACTACAAACACATGGCAACCATGAGGAAGAGGCAAGGACAATAGCAACATCCAAATACCTCCAAAGAGTCAGACAGGTCCTGAAGTCCCAGCTTAATGGCAAGAACAAGATGCAAGCCATCAACACATACAGTGCCTTTCAAAAGTATTCAACCCCCCTTGACTTTAACTATTTTGTTACATTACAGCATTAAGTTCAATGTTTTATTAATCTGAATTTTATCTGATGGATCAAAACACAATAGTCTAAGTTGGTGAAGTGAAATGAGAAAAATATATACATAAAACTTTTTTAGAAATAGAAAACAGAAAATTGGCATGTGCGTATGTATTCACCCCCTTTGTTATGAAGCCCATAAAAAGCTCTGGTGCAACCAATTACCTTCAGAAGTCACATAATTAGTGAAATGATGTCCACCTGTGTGCAATCTAAGTGTCACATGATCTGTATTACATATACACACCTTTTTTTGAAAGGCCCCAGAGGCAGCAACACCTAAGCAAAATACACCACTAACCAAACACTGCGAAGAAGACCAAGGAACTCTCCAAACAAATAAGGGACAACGTTGTTGAGAAGTACAAGTCAGGGTTAGGTTATAAAAAAATATCCAAATCTTTGATGATCCCCAGGAGCACCATCAAATCTAGCATAACCAAATGGAAAGAACATGGCACAACAGCAAACCTGCCAAGATACGGCCGCCCACCAAAACTCACAGACCTGGCAAGGAGGGCATTAATCAGAGAGGCAGCACAGAGACCCAAGGTAACCCTTGAGGAGCTGCAGAGTTCCACAACAGAGACTAGAGTATCTGTACATAGGACGACAATAAGACGTACTCTCCATAATGTTGGGCTTTATGGCAGAGTGGCCAGAAGAAAGCCATTACTTTCAGCAAAAAACTAAATGGCACATTTTGAGTTTGCAAAAAGGCATGTGGGAGACTCCCAAAATGAATGGAGAAAGGTGCTTTGGTCTGATGAGACTAAAATTTAACTTTTCGGCCATCAAAGAAAACCCCATGTCTGGCGCAAGCACAACACATCACATCACCCAAAGAACACCATCCCCACAGTGAAACATGGTGGTGGCAGCATCATGCTGTGGGCATGTTTTTCAGCAGCCGGGAGTGGGAAATTGGTTAGAGTTAAGGGAAAGATGGATGGAGCTAAATACAGGGATATTCTTGAGCAAACCCTTTACCGTTCTGTGTGTGATTTGATGCTAGGACGGAGGTTCACCTTCCAGCAGGACAATGCCCCCAAACACACTGCTAAAGCAACACTTGAGTGGTTTAAGGGGAAACATGTAAATGTGTTTTAATAGCCTGGTCAAAACTCAGACCTCAATCCAATAGAAAATCTGTGGTCAGACTTAATGATTGCTGTTCACAAGCGCAAACCATCCAACTTGAAGGAGCTGGAGCAGTGTTGCAAGGAGGAATGGGCAAAAATCCCAGTGGTAAGATGTGGCAAGCTCAGAGACTTATCCAAAGCGACTTGGAGTTGTGATTGCTGCAAAAAGGTGGCTCTACAAAGTATTGACTTTAGGGGCGTGAATAGTTATGCAAATTATTATTTTTTGTTATTTTGTCCTATTTGTTTGCTTCACAATAAAAAAAAAACAAAAAAAAAACATCTTCAATGTTGTAGGCTTGTTCTGGAAATTAAATGATTCAAATCCTCAAACAATCCATGTTCCAGGTCGTGAGGGAACAAAACACGAAAAATGCCAATGGGGGTGAATACGTTTGCAAGGCACTGTATGCCCTACCGGTCATCAGGTACCAAGCTGGAATAATAACCTGGTCAAGAGAAGAACTGGTCACCATGGATGTCAATACCAGAAAACTACTCACTATGATTGGAGGCGTCCACCCAAAATCCAGCACCCAGAGACTATACACCTGCCAGAAGGAAGAAGGTCGGGGCCTGATTAAACAAAGAGCATCCACAAGTACATCACGAAGATAGCTCCCAAAGATAAACTTTATCTGGAAATATATTCAGGGCTATACATAGGACACTAGGTCACACATTTAGGCTGGAAGAACGGAGATTTCATCTAAGGCAAAGAAAAGGTTTCTTTAATTTACAGTAAGAGCAATAAGGATATGGAATTATCTGCCTGAAGAGGTGGTTTTGTCAGAGTCCATACATAGTTACATAGCTGAAAAGAGACTTGCGTCCATCAAGTTCAGCCTTCCTCACATTTGTTTTTTTGCTGTTGATCCAAAAGAAGGCAAAAAAAAAAAAAAAAAAAAACAGTTTGAAGCACAATTTTGCAACAAGCTAGGAAAAGAATTCATTCTTAACCCCAGAATGGCAGTCAGATTTATCCTTGGATCAAGCAGTTACCCTACATTGAAAGATTATATCCTTGAATATTCTGTTTTTGTAAGTATGCATCTAGTAGCTGTTTGAACATCTGTATGGACTCTGATAAAACCACTTCTTCAGGCAGAGAATTCCACATCCTGATTGTTCTTACAGTAAAAAAACATTTCCTTTGCCTTAGACAAATCTTTCTTCTAGTCTAAACGCATGGCCTCGTGTCCTATGTAAAGTCCGGTTTGTGAATACATTTCCCCACAATGGTTTGTATTGGGCCCGAATATATTTGTATAATGTTATATCCCCTCTCAGGCGAAGTTTTTCTAAACTAAATAGGTTTAAATGTGTTAACCTTTCTTCATAGCTGATATGTTCCATTCCTTTTATTAATTTTGTAGCCCGCCTCTGCACTTTCTAGTGCCATAATATCCTTCTTCATAAAAGGTGCACAAAATTGCACAGCATATTCAATGTGGTCTTACCAGTGATTTATAAAGAGGCAAAAGTATGTTCTTGTGCAGTTTTGTTTAAACTGCAATTGGATAAATACTTGCAAAAACATAACCTACAGGGATATAATTTCTAATTAGTAGGGCAATAGCTGCTTGATCCAAGGAGACATCAAACTATTTTGGGGTCAAGAAGGAATTTTTTCCTAGTTTGTTGCAAAATTGGAAGTGCTTCAGACTAGGTTTTTTGCCTTATTTTGGATCAACAGCAAAAACATATGTGAGGAAGGCTGAACTTGATCGACACAAATCTCTTTTCAGCTATGTAACTATGAAACTGCTAAGGGAATTCATGAGACTTCCACAGATCGACGATGCAGAAAAAGAGGAGATTCCTTGGCAAGACAAACCTCTCCATGGGGTGTACCACCGGTAGATAGTGGATGTGGTTGGAAAAGACAGGACTGAAAGACAGCATTTCGGCACTAATCCTAGCAGCACATAAGCAGGCACTCAGACTCCAGCTTTTATTGATCTGGTGCTACCACACCAGGCAGGACCCAAGGTGCAGACT
Organism: Pelobates fuscus; assembly: GCF_036172605.1. Classification (NCBI taxonomy): domain Eukaryota; kingdom Metazoa; phylum Chordata; class Amphibia; order Anura; family Pelobatidae; genus Pelobates; species Pelobates fuscus. Next base: position 214,586,490 of record NC_086321.1, on the reverse strand, counting down.
GTGCAAAGAGTCCTCTGACACAGTCCAGCACCTAGTAGCTGCATGAAAGATGTTAGCAGGAACAGCATACACAGAGAGACACAACCAAGTTGCTGGGATTGTGTACCGAAACATCTGCACAGAATATGGATTGGACCTGCCTAAGTCCAGATGGGAGATACCACAAAGAGTAATTGAGAATGACAGGGCTAAGATCTTGTGGGACTTCAAGATCCAGACAGACAAGCAAGTGCTGGCCAACCAACCAGACATTGTGGTGGTAGACAAGGAACAAAAGACTGCAGTCGTGGTGGATGTGGCAATACCCAGTGACTATAACATCAGGAAGAAGGAACATGAGAAGGTGGACAAATACCAAGGACTGAAAGAAGAACTTGAAAGGATGTGGAAATTAAAAGCAGTAGTAGTCCCAGTTGTGATAGGAGCAATCGGGGCAGTGACTCCCAAGATTGGGGAGTGGCTTCAACAGATTCCAGGTTGGACATCTGAGATCGCTGTCCAGAAGAGTGCAGTTCTAGGAACAGCTAGCTAAGTTACTGCGCAGAATCCTCAAACTCCCAGGCTGAGAATGAGGCATAAACATACAACCCATGAGGGGTGAGAAAAATAAATAAATAAAAATTATTTATATATATAAATAACCTTTAACAATAATAAATAGGTACTAAAATAATTCTAATAAATTATGTATTTTAATCAAATTTAGTTCAATTATTGCTTAGTTTCCTACCTAAATAATCAAAATCCTTTAACCCCTTAGTGACCAGACCATTTTTCAGTTTCTTACGGTTAAGGACCAGGGCTGTTTTTACATTTCTGCGGTGTTTGTGTTTAGATGTAATTTTCCTCTTACTCATTTACTGTGCCCACACATATTATATACCGTTTTTCTCGCCATTAAATGGTCTTTCTAAAGATACCATTATTTTCATCATATCATAATTTACTATAAAATAAATTATATGATGAATGTAAAAGAAATTTTAAAAACCACCCTTTTTCCAAATTTAACCCTAAAAATCTGTTGCGCATCTACAACCGCCAAAAAACACCCATGCTACATAGTTTCTAAATTTTGTCCTGAGTTTAGAAATACCCAATGTTAACATGTTCTTAGCTTTTTTTTTTTTTTTTTTTAAAGAAGACAACCTAAGATATTAAACTTTGGGTATTTTGACTCTTTCCATGCAACCATTTTACCACCAACCAATGCCAAATTAAAAAAACTAAAATAAGAATTGGTAATTTTATTGACACACATAGCAATTTAAGAATACATGTACTGAGAACTTTAAGGGTTACTGCCAAAGAACACCCCAATCAGCAACATCTTCTGAGTACAGCGATACCACCCATGTATAGGTGTGTTGGGTTCTCTGGGGGCTAAAAGACCTTATTTGGTGGGTGCCCATTCCAGTTTTCCAACTTTGAATTTTCACAGCTGGTCATCATGCACTCATGTCTTAATTGGGGCATTTTTGAAGCCGGCCAAATGTAATTTACCCCCATCAAACCATATATTTGTGAAAGGTAGACGCCCTAGGGCAGGGAAAGGCAACCTTCGGCACTGTAGAGGTTTTGGACTACACCTCCCATGATGCGTTGCCAAAATTATGGCTGTAAGAGCATTGTGGGAGATGTAGTCCACAACAGCTGGAGTGCCGAAGATGGCCTCTCTCTGCCCTAGGGTGGTATTTTAACACTTTCCATGCACTAATTCTACCACCAGACTTTGTCAAACTTTTGGGTAGTCATTTTTTTGTGTGTTATTTTTCTCTGACATTGTACTTTAGGCATGGATTCTCAGCTCCTGTTAGGTGTTACTGCCAAAGAACACCCCAATAGGTGTTCAGCAACATCTCCTGAGTACAGTGATAGCGCCTATGCATAGGTTTGTTGGGTTGTTTGGGGTGTGCAATGCCAAACTTCTGACGTGTTTTTCAAATTTGACATATCTTCTTTGCCCATCTTTTTGGGGGCCTTTTTAGAGATCCCAATTTTTTTTCTTGCCATGAATGTGCATATATTTGAAAAATTGACACCCCACAGTATTCTATATGGGTTGTTTTGATGCCTTTGATGCAATTGTTTTAGTCAGTCAAACAATTAGAGAAAATGTGTGGTGGTAATTTTCAATTTTCATACACACATGTGTTATTTAAGGGAGCCAGTTGTTGGTTAATGCAAGAAAACACTCCAGGTTGTTTTCTGCAAGGACTCCCGAGTACACCAATGCCCCCCCATGCATAGGTTTGCAAAGATTTTTGGAAGGTTCAGTTACAATTGTATGACTTGTAATTTGAGTTGATAGGACCATCTTTAGTTTGGGTCAGGTTTTATTTATTGCCATGAAAGTGTATATACTTGAAACGTTGACACCCCGAGATATTGTATATGGAGTGCTTTAATGCCCCTGATGCAACAGTTTTAGCCCAAAACATTGGAGAAAGTGTGTGGTGGTAAATTTTCAGTTTTCATTTTTACACACACACACACACACTGCTTTTTGACTATTTAGGATAGCCTGTTAGTTATTGCAAGAAAACACTCCAGCCTATTTTATGAAAGGCCCCCTGAGTACACCCCTGCCCCCCATACATAGTGTAAATGTAACCCCCCCCCCCCCCCCCCCCCCAAAAAAAACAAAACAAAAAAAAACGTAATAGCAAATGTTAAAAAATGTTTTGTTTTTTTAACTGGACCAGTGTGTGGTGTCGTTTGAAGCCATCTCCAATGAAGAGTCCAGGCTGTCCAGAGAAATCACGACAGTAATATACGGTATCTCTGCTCTCTCCCATCACCACCCAGGGAGCATGTGCATCACGTTACAAAATCCCCTAAATGATCTGATCTGGAGCTGAAACTGTAAAAAAGTCAGTCGCATTCCGGGTTTTGCCTTTGTGCACAAAAGAGTTGTGGGTTGCAATCTGCATTAAGTATTTTGCTACCTTTTTGTACCAGGCCCTTGTCTTCCATATAATTAGGGAGGGCTGCAGCAGCTGATCTGCCAGATCAACCCCACCCATATGCCGGTTATAGGCCTTGATGCACACTGGCTTCCTTGTGCTCTCCGCTCTGCCACGTAGAGAGACCTCCACAGTCCTCTCAGTGTGGATGGTGGTAAGAAGGTAAACATCCTTCTTGTCTCTATACTTAACTGCCAACAGCTCCTCTTGGCGCAGAAAAACCTGCGCGGTACTTTATTGTACCGCAAGCTACTGTATCAAAACAATACAGTAGCTTGAACAAAGGGACACTTGTATAAAAAAAATTGTCTGTATACAAGTGGTACCCTTTGTTCATCAGGGGGAATATCAGGTCCCAGACAATCTTGCCACTGGTTCCCATATGTTCTGGGCAACCTGGAGGGTCAAGGTGGGTATCCTATCCCTCATACACACGGAAGGCATGAGTATACCCAGTCTCGCTACCAGTATACCCATTTAATTCACAGCTTTTGTATGTGTATCACTGTTACTCAGGATTCAGAGAAAGGAAAGAACCAAACTAAAACAGATTAGAAAGTAATCGTACCATCAGAGAAACATTCATAGGCTATGATTTTGGAGTAAAATGAAATTTAATAAAATTAAAATATAACTTTATAGAGTGGACGTTGGTAAGATTTTATAGCAATGTTAAGCTTTGTAGCGGAATGGAGAACTCAAAAATATTTTTATTCCCTTTTGTTCGGCTGTCCGTATACCCCCCATTCGTTTACCGAACTCCCTTGCTGTGTGGCCCCTTGTTCGGACCTTTTAATAAGCGACCACCCCGGCTGTTAACCACAAACTGGTGATTAGTGCAAGTATTTTTTCTTTGTGGCCGCCGTTCATATAACCGAACGCACGTGTTCAAACAATTGGCGGCCATTTGTCTCCCGAACGTGGGCAGCTGTACATGGTTGTCGACAGTGTGGAACAGTTTTAGGATATGAGACAGCGCAAACACCCGGGAAACTGGTACCGCTGCCCATCCAACTTCCAGAAGAACGGCGTTCAGGAGGTATAAACTACCGAACAGGGAGAGCATTCGTACCCTAACAGCCAGGGAATGGATTCATCAGCATTCGTGTGAGAACCCCCAAAAGATGACTGGTCGTTGCCTTGTTTTCTGTGGAACTGTTTTGGGGCCTCACCTCGTGGCTGACCGGTCAAAACTTCATTTGAATGGCATTCCCGAACAGACGTAGGGATCTGAGTAATATTTGGACAAAGTGTGTGCTCAGATCCAAGCTATTCGGTGATCTGACTTTCACAGGGTTCTGAAGTTATTAAAATTTATTTTTGGTGGTTTTAAAATATAGTAGATATTGCTGTACCTGAGAATGAATTAAGTTATAGCTTTTTTCTCATGCAATTATCTATCAGACACAGAGGATCCTGGGAAGAAAAGCCCTTTAATTTTGACTTAGAAGCCCCATGCATGGCAGGAATAAAATCATTTGTACTCCCAGAACGGTGTGTTGTCCAATTGCTGGGGAGGAGGTGGGCTATTTACTTGGTATTTTTCTTGTTCCTGATTCTTTCCTTGCTAGAACTAGGGCTCTGCTAAAATATTGTCGACTAACAATTTTAGTTGACTAAAACAATTCAGATGACTAAAATACGAGTAAAATGAAAATGTCCTTTTAATCAAAAGACTATAACTAAAACTAAAAAACTTGCCGCCAAAATTTACACTGCACAGAGGTAAAAGAGACAGACCAGGGCTTGGGACAGAGACACCTAGAGGGGCTGAAAGCACACAGACACAAAAGGGCTGGGGAAGGGGCAAAAGAGGGTTTAACTAAACCCATTAGATTATAGTTGCGTTGACTAAAATCTACTAGATATTTAGTCGACTAAAACTAGCCTAAAATTAAAACAATTCAAATTACTGAAACATGACTAAAATGGCTTTTTAGTCAAAAGACTATTACTAAAACTAAATTGAAATTTGCCACCAAAATTAACACTGTTCTATTGGAGGTGTGTGTTGTTCTCCATTATACCTATATATCCTTATGTAGATATTTCAGTGTTGTTGTACTATTAAAGGGATTTACAACAGTGAAAGTCAACTAAAATATACAAATATTTATATTTACATATAATATACACTATATGGCCAATACATTCAGCCAAAGTGGCAGGTGTGAGGTATAATGCAGACATTGGATAAGAAAGTCTTGTTCACAATCATCTTTCAGTTCAACCCAAAGGTGTTGAGATCAGGTCTTTGTGGAGGCCACTTTAGTTTCCCCCATACCAAACCATGGTGGAATAGGAACAGGCATTTCCCAGACGGTTGTCAAAAATTTGAAATCAACCAGTAGTCTAAAATGTCTTTGTATCCTGTAGCATTGATAACTGGAACTAAGAACACCAGACCTTAAGATGCCCTCCACCAAAATTTACATCCACCACTCCCAATTTTTTCCATGAGACTGCCAGATGGTGCATTGTGATCCATCACTCTAGAGCAGGGGTAGGCAACCTTCGGCACTCTAGATGTTGCGGACTACATCCCCCATAATGCTAGCAAAGCATCATGGGAGGTGTAGTCCAAAACATCTGGAGTGCAAAAGGTTGCCTATGCCTGCTCTAGAGTCACATAGTGTCTGGCATGCTTACACCTCTCTAGCCAATGCTTGGCATAGCACGTGTTGATATGGCACCTATGTACAGCTGGTTGACCATGGAAACCCATTTCATGACGCTCTTGACAGTTTTCGTGCGGATATAGCTTCTAGAGTAGGGGTGCCCAGAAGATAGATCCCCAGATGTTTTTTAAAAAAAACTTGCATGATGCTTTGTCATTGTAAATGCATTCTAAAGGCATGCAAAGCATCAAGGGAGTTGCAGTTCTACAACATCTGGGGATCTATCTTTTGGGCACCCTGGTTCTAGACATAATGCATAAGATGATAGTGCAATTCATTATTTTGTTTCCCTTTTTGAAAGTTTGCATGGGGAGACCAAGTATGGAAAAAAAAAGTGCATCCTATGACAATGTCACTATTAAAGTATCTTCGCTCTTCAGTATGACCCATTGTACGGCCTTGTTTGTCTATGGGAATTGCATGGCTATGTGCTGGATTACCCATTCGCAATGGATGTGGCTGAAACATCTGAACTGAACTGGATAGTTAGTAGGGGTGTTTGAAAACAGAGATACTGCCAAAACAATGTTATTTTTTATTTATTGTTGACAGTTCACAAACTTCCTTATATGGTCTCTGCAACATTTTGTTTGCTATAAACAAAAGGGTAAAATGAACATAAAGAAAGTTAAACAAAAAAAATGAAAATAATATCAGGAATAGCCAAACAAGATGGTTATGAACCAATTTCAAATTAAAAGGCTCACAGACGGTTGCTCGCAATTTTGGCAAACACATTTCCTAATCCCTGTTATAACCAAGAAGCTGTTAAACAATATGAACCATACAATAGGTTGTCTAATACTGGGACGTTCTGCTTTCAGACAGCTTAAGCAGGTGAGGCGTATGTCGAAAAAGGACTTAGCAGTCAGCTAGCTGTTTACCTTGAGCAAAAGAGAGCAGGATAAAAGCACCACAACTCAGGTTCCCTGTCAACCCTGACATCTCCTAACACAGTAGTCAGCTGAAACCACAGAATACTCGTAGGCCCTAAGCAACTGCAAACACAGCATGTTCACACTATATATTGAAGTCTATCCCAGTAATTCAGGCTAGCCAGCTTATCAGAAAATTTTAGGCAGAAAATTAATTTCCGGCATGATAAAACCACCAGTATTAAGATATTTACAAAAAAAAAAAAAAAACCACACCAGTATTTTGTATTGCATTCTACAGTCATACAAAGAAGTGTAAAATTCTAATTCTATTTCAATGGAGACAAAAGGGAAATTCCAAGCCTTACAACTACCTATACTATTATTCAGTTACAGTGCAATCATCATCACATCCATGTTTCTGTACATACACTGGTCTATTTTTTATTTTTACAGATTTAAAGGTTTTGGTTTTGCAGTCTTTGCTCTCTTGTATGTACTCTAAGTATTCTAAAACAGGTAGCAAAGAATCAAGACAGATTATGGGTGGATATTTGTGGTGATTTATTCAATTAGGTGATACAAATATGCAGTGTGTGCTGCTATGGATGTATTTACTGTTAGAATAACTGTAAAACGTATGGCTTTGACTTTTGAAACGTTTATTGTTTTATAAAAACTTAAGGAACCTTATAGCGTTAGAAATACAAATGTGTTAGTTTTCTTTGATGTCCCCAGATGCCCGATCTCGCCCTGAGGTCCTACCCCACCTCCTTTCTCCCTGGCCACATTTTCACCCTGGCGGCGGAGCTGGTACGGCGGTCCTCCCTCTGGGGAACCAGATTTCCACATTGCCCGATTGGGATTGAGGTTTGGGGGTGACTCACGTTATGGGGGTGGCTAGTGGCCCCTAGATCTCAATCCCAGTACCTAAGGAAAGCGGAACAAAAACAAATCTAACCCTACTCTAAGCACTTTAACGGAAATACAGAACTTGCGAATATCTATCCGCATACGCTCCTTGATGATACAGCAAGAAGGACCTACTATGAAAAATCTAACAAAATGGATACACTGTTAGCAAGATCCCTCCGTCCAAGACAACGGAGCACCCACATTACAAAAATTAAGGATGCTTTGGGCAAGTACCAAACGGACCCTACTGATATTGCCAAGGTTTTCACAGACTACTAACTAAATTATATAACCATTCCTGCGGTGATACCACTGATTTGCATAGTGAAATAGATAAGATTCGCAGCTATTTGTCCCAATTAGCTCTCCATAAACTATTAGGTGCAGGCTCAGATAACCTGCGAAGGCGGATTTTGGCTGAAGAAACAGACGCGGCCAACTCTACTTTAAAAAGCATTAAATCTCCAGGCCCTGATGGCTTTGATGGAAGCTAATATAAGATATTTTGAGGAGAACTTGCGCGTCACCTAGAATCTTGGTTCAAAGATCGCATGGAAGGGGGTCACCAGATAGAGACATGTCATTAGCAGATTTTGTTCCATTGCCAAAACCTGGCAAATAAGACTCGGCCCCAGAACTCGTCCGTCCGATCTCTTTAGTAAATCATGACTCCAAAATCTTAGCAAAAATCCTCACGGGCGGATTGAACCCACTTCTTACGGTAATGGTCCATCCAGATAAGGTGGGGTTTGTGCCTGGAAGGCAATTGTTCGAAAACACGAGACATAATGTAGATTTTATATAGAGGCAGGCTACCAGGGGCGCTCCGACTTTGATATTGTCACTTGACGCTGAGAAGGCATTCAACAGAGTCAAATGGCTTTACCTATTCGAGGACCTTTTCGAGAAGACTTCTACTACAACCCCTTCTGCAAGACTGATTACAATATCCCCAATATGACTAATAGTACTGTCTTTAAACTACAATAAATGTGCCAGGGAATGGATCTGTGTAACTAAGATACCTTTTTCTTGTTTGAATAAAACATTTATACTGTATTTGCATAAGTCAAGTCACCTTTCTCAGAACAGCTCCACCCCCAGTCAATCCCCCCCCCCCCCCCCAAAAAAGGAAAGTGACCATCTATCAATTTAAAACATTCAAACAAATTCTTTAGAACGACTTTCCACCTTCTAATCCACACAGCCAATTACATCCAACTGAGGGTTGGAAACCAATTCATACGTTGTCATGGGAATACTTGTAAAAACACTAGTCTATGAGTAAGGGCTTGTGGAATTCTGAAACTTGTTGGGCTTGGGTCTGTCTGTTCCTCTGTGCACATACATGATGATTCAATAAATTACATTTTATTTTCTGTTAAAGAACTTGGTGAGACGTTACATTTTACAGCACAGTGGGGAAAAGCGTTTTGATCTAAAAAGTGCTGCAAAAGTAGAAAAAGGGGACTAGTCATCATTGAATTATCCCTGGTCTCCCTTGTTTCCATGGTGATTGCCCCGTTACAGACCACTTTCTAGAACAGGACACTGTTAACTTACAGAAGAACACTTATATTGGCTACCCAAAATTGGTAAGATATTATTGAGGGATGTCTGCCCCTCTTAAAAAAATCACCTAGGTTTCTGTAGAAAAACTACTTTTAAAGAAATAAAATAAATAAAAAAAATAAAAAATACATCTCAGCATGGGTATATAGGAAATGCTGCAAAATGAAAGTGATGTAAAATGCAGTACGAAGCTTTGATGAAATAACAGAATAAATCTTACTGTATTACACCCATATTACAAAATGAATGCGACCGGAACACACTTGTGTTACTCACAAATCTGTAACCTGTATTACTGACAAATAGGCACATTTTGTCCAAAATAGACTGCTTAATTTTTTACATTAATTTGTTGAAGAAACAAAGCATAAAACTACACTTGTGAGGACATACATCAATGTAACACAAACATTAAAGTTGATAGACCAGTTCCCCAAATTATACCTAGAAGGCAACTAAAAGGGAGGGGGAGAATGTTTACTTAGCATGAAGCAAATAATACACAGCATCATCTATCTTATTAAAGCCATTAGGGGGTGCTTCAGTATTTAGATTCCAGATCCAAGAAGATCTAAAGCAATCTTTTAAACCAGTCGCCCCTCCTCATGGCAGTGGAAGAATGTATCTTGTAGACAAAGCATGGAGAGAGTGTATTGTTGTGACCAATATTCAAAAAGTGTGGCATGATATTGTTAATGCTCCTATATCTTTGTATAGTTGGAATAAAAAAAATATATATATTAAAAAAAAAAGTGAATATGCATTTGTTCTTTTTTGTAAGACTGGTCTCGTCCAGAAAAGAAAAGTAATATGGCAAATGCATAAATACCATTGATGTGTGAAAAATAACCAAATGCTTTTTTTTGTGTGTGTTATTCGTGTCCGGGCATTAGATGCATTAGGATTTTTAGGTGTGTGTTTCATTTAAAAAAAAAAAAAAACAACAACTTGTTTTTTTATACTCCGCTTGAATTATAGAAACAAAAAGTTAAGATAACACAGCCAAGACTTGTTCAAATATAACATGCGTCCTTCAAAATTTGTCTTTTTGTTTTACATTTTGTACCTCAAGCCATTAGCTGAAAGTCGGCAATGTAATAATGGTATTTGGGGATTAGTGACTGCTTTATACAATAACAATGCAGATCGTTTAGCAAAATTTTTTGCACGTAGAAAAGGAGAACTTAAAATCTCCAACATTGTTGAAGTATAAATGCTGTTTATTCAAACCACCCAACACTAAGGTCTGGCAACACTTCAGCACAAAAAGTGTCTATCCGACTTCATAGCATATTTCAAAATATGACAGCAACACAAATTTTAGACACTGAATACATTCCTTTGTGTACTACCCACTTCAAAATGTTATCATACATTTTGACCCACTTTATTAATCCTCTGAGCATCATTCCCACATGAGTCCTATTTTTCTAACAATGTTTGATGGCAATATGCATTGCATAAATTGTGGAATGAAGTGTTCTCTCTTGTACCCTCTGTTATTTAACAAAATCTGCCATTATCTAGTGAAATTTGACTACTACTGTATAAAGTAATTACAAGGATTGACAGTCCATGGTTACTATTTTTATGCAATCTCTCGCTTTTAGAGGCAGTCTTTTTCTTGTACCGATGTCCATCATGCTTCCCTTCAGAACTCTTCCTTTCCTTGAAGTTACCCTAATCTACTTTTCATTTGTGCCATTTTAATCCGTATAAATCCATTACCACCTGACATAGAAATAAACCAGTTACATAATTCTAATCACAACCTGAACCTAAAGTCTAGATTAATTCCTAGAAGTGAACACCCTTTAAATAGATTTACAAGCAAAGTTGGGAAAGAACAGTGCAAATGTGTACAAGGAGGATATTCAGGTTACTAAAATATATTTTATTGAAAATAATTTTTAAAAACTATAGAAATTGTTTTAAAGCATATGATAAATCTGATTCTTTTCCTTTACAATGTTCACTGAGAGCTTAGTGAAAGTCTATACTCCTCTTACAGATGTTTATTCATACCTATTTGGTAAATTACTTTTGCTCAATAGAATGTAGAATGAATGGCTACCCTGCAATAATTTTCCTTTTAAAATTAAATGAATAGCATTTAACAAATTGCAACTGAATACTTAAAAGAGACACTATAGTCACCAGAACCACTACAGCTTAATGTAGGTTCTGGTGTATATTTTATGTCCCTGCAGGCTCAGCACTGTAAACGCTGCCTTTTCAGGAACATTGCTGCTGAGTAACACCTCCAGTGGCAGTCACTCAGACGGCCACTAGAGGTGCTTCCTATCTCAGTGCTGCACGGTATTCAGCACCTATGTTCCGCATCTTCACGCTCTGAATGGAGACGATGAACACTCCCATAGAGATGTATTAATTCAATGCATCTCTATGAGGAGATAGGGACTGGTGCAACGCTGCGTTTTGTTGCGCATGTGCACCAGCACCAGCCTCCAAATGCTTTTGTTGTTGGAAAGCATTGGACTGGCCGAGTTAATCATGATTGATGAGCTCCGCTATGGAGGCAGAGTCAGCCATGGCATGGGACAAAAGAGATGTGTGTGTGTGTGTATATATATATATATATATATATATATATATATACACACACACACACACACATACACACACACACACACACACACACACACACACACATACATACCTGCCTCACGGGGGAGAGGGGCACTATAGGAAGCTATAATGTATTCATAATGTAGTGGTTTTGTGCCTTTACGGAATGTAAAATATTGGCATTTCTAAGAAAGGAATACATTTGTCGACTAACATGCTTTAAGTGACTGTCTGATAAAAGGAATTTACTCTAGTGCTGCCTGATATTTAAAATTTTCAAAAGATTTCACATTCATCTTCAGCTGTAATCGATATTCAGGCTCACGCCAAGAACACAGTGTGGATTCAGCCTAAAAAATATTAACACTTGTATCCCAGTTCAAGAGATTAAGATACAGGATGTTAAACTATATGTATACCATGAAATGGTTTCAGTTTTTAAATGCAAAGCATTGCATACGCAACCACTTGAGGGGTAAATAAAGTAAAGGGTTACGCCAAGCACCATGACCACTTAAATTATTATTATAAAGCAGTCAGTTCTCTTGGAATCATAACCATTAGAGTGGGTTTCCATTAAGGATATTTCAGATTTAGACACACAAAATGTTATGACATTTATGATATTGCATGCAAAAAAGTCCAACCTTGGTTGCTTTGGTTAGATTTGCATAGAGAGAGCACTAACTGATTGTTTGTAAAGAGAAAACCGATTGAGCTGCAAATTACTTAACGCTTTCTACCTGTTCTCAAATATCCATAACCACAGTGATGGTGTCCAGTCTTCACTAATCAGCCACTGAACATTATCTGGCCATAATGAACTGGAACTAGTAAAGCAAAAGAACCACTGTAAAAAAAAAAAAAAAAAAACAACAAGCAGCATCCATTTTCAAGCAGAACCATTTTACATCATCACCAAAGACACTTATGACTGCCTTAAAGGGGCACTATAGTCACCAAAGCAAATTTAACTTAATGACGCAGTTTTGGTGTATAGATCATGCCCCAGCACTCCATTGCTCAATTCTCTGCCATTTAGGAGTTAATTCACTTTGTTTATGAACCCTAGTCACACCTCCCTGCATGTGACTTGCACAGCCTTCCTAAACACTTCCTGTAAAGAGTCATCTAAAGTTTATCCTTTCTTTATTGCAAGTTGTTTAATTTAAATGGTCTTATCCCCGGCTTTGTTAATAGCATGCTAGACCCTGCAAGAGCCTCCTGTATGTGATTAAAGTTCCATTTACAGAGCAGGAGATAAAATTGTTTAAGGTAAATTACATCTGTTTGAAAGTGAAACCAGTTTTTTTGATGCAGTCTGTGTCAATCATAGCCAGGGGAGGTGTGGCTAGGGCTGCATAAACAGAAAAAGTGATTTAACTCCTAAATGGCAGTGAATTGAGCAGTACAACCTGAGAGGCATTATCTATACACTAAAACTGCTTCATTAAGCTAAATTTGTTTAGGTGACTAATGTTCCTTTAACTGAAATCAACAGCTTTGCCCAAGTATTTTTGTTTTTTGATTTTTTATAATTCTTACCCAACCCACTGGTGAACTCAAGTAATACAGAAGACGACACATAAAAATAAAAAGTATATAAATTGACAGCAGATCTAATCATATAGTTTCTAACAGACATTGGTGCCAGTGAGTTGAGGGTTTTGTGTGTATAAATGAAGGAGCCATATCTATATAGACAACCTATTGGGGATCCTTGGTTGGGTAGGGTGTTAAATGTGCATGAGTATGCATATTAAGAGCAGTTGAAGGGTCATCAATGCGATGCCCACCACCCAATGTCATTGTGCACAACCTCAGAATTAAAGGGACTCTCCAGTACCAGGATCCCCTCTCCCTCCCACCCCAAGTTGCTGAAGGGGTTAAAACTCCTTCAGTGACTTACCTGTATCCAGCGCCGATTTACTGTAGACTTACCTGTAGACAGCCACTAGAGGAGGAGTTAACCCTGCAAGGTAAATATTGCAGTTTATGAAAACTGCAATAAATACACTTGCAGGGTTAAGGTTAGTGGGAGTTGGCACCCAGACCACTCCAATGGGCAGAAGTGGTCTGGTGCCTGGAGTGCCCCTTTAAGTACCAAACTTTTATTACAATAATTGTGAGTCATACGAAAGTGCAGCTTGCCAGCCAGCCGGCTGGAATACAACCAGGGAAGAAAGCCGTAGCTCGGGATAGCAGGCAGTAGCCTAGACATTTTAATGCCTCCATGCTCCACCATTATGGGCTAGACATATCTCTGCATAGTGAGGTGACAAGTTCTGATTTTAATAACGTTATTGGAGTAGTTAAATCATTGGCATGTATTACAGCAGT